>NW_027361902.1:807500-830000 GCF_039654945.1 Dendrobates tinctorius
GGGCAGGGGGAAGGGAAGGGCGGCGGGAAGGGTAGGGCAGGGGGAAGGGCAGGGCGGGGGGAAGGTAAGGGCAGGGCGGAGGTAAGGGCTGGGGGAAGGGCAGGGAAGGGGGAAGGTAAGGGCAGGGGGAAGGCCAGGGCGGTGGGAAGGGCAGGGGGAAGGGCTGGTGGAAGGGCAGGGGGAAGGGCGGGTGTGCTGACACCAGCTTACTATACCCGTGTATTGCCATGAATGGCTCTATTCCATCTCTGTGACCGCAGTGTGTGGTGTGAATGGTCGCCAGCTGTCCCATCTCCTGAGATATGATGTTGTGTTATTGGTGGATGCAGCAGTTGTCTTCCCTTATAGACAGTCGTCATTCACCGATGCCACGATCTCGGTCAGTGATGGACATTTGGGGTTTTTCCTGCGTTTTTAATTCTAGCAGCTATGAGGATGTGTGCAGTCACCGTCCTGACCTCGTGTGGGATTAGATCCAGGTCAGTGGCCAGAAGCGCCTGCTCCTTCGCAATCTTCATTGGGCTGCCACTAATCTGAGACACTAGATGGGAGATTGCGTCCCAGAGCTGCTCTACGTTACGGCATTCCCACCAGACCGGTAACATATCTGCGCTGGCGTCTCCGCACCTCCAGCACACATCTGGGGAGCTGCGGCAGATCTGGGACAATCGGTATGGTGGGAGCTACCACCTGTACAGCAGCGTTCTGGCGTTCTCCAGGCGATTGATGCACTTAGAATGTGTCCCTATCATTGAGAAGGACGTCCGCCATTGACCCGGGGTGATCCCGCACTGTAGATCAGTCTCCCATTTATGGAGATACAAGTCCAGAGAGCGTATGGTTGTAGCTTACGGACAGCGCTCTCATCTGCCGCTCTGGGGTGAGGAGCATCGTGTATAGTTTGGAGGGATCTGAAAACATTATACCCTATTTTCCTTATTTGTAGGTATTTTTAATGATATCTGTGGAAGGACAGCAATACTCCTTCCTCATACATATCCCCAACCTACGGGATTCCCAGGGATTTCCAGTTGTGAATCTGGAGGTCCGGGATTCACCTCTCCCAAGGGGGCACCAATGTAACAGTCTGCAGTGCACTGATCACAGTGTTCCACACCGCAGCGCCGTGTCCACTGTTGGTGGCAGACGCAATCTTTAACCATCGCCGGGATTAGGCCCGGTAATGATATATGAATAAAAAACGATGCAGCATTTGGGGCCTTTAGGAGATGTTTAGCGGTTTATGAGACTGTTCTAGCAAGCAGCCTGAATGGTTCAGCCCCCCACCTCTGCTGGCTGTCATTTCTGCTGCAATATAGCCAAATGGTACACGGCCATACTTCTGCTTGCTGTCCGCCTTTTGCTGCTTTACCTTTTTTACGACATATTTTAATGTGCCCCCTCCTATTAGACACTCAGCAGAGGAGAAGAGAAACCGCACCGCGCAGCGCCATCCCCCCCCCCATCAGAATGCAGCGTCCTTCACAGAATGCCGTAGTTCTTTAGACTTATCAAAATCAATTTCTACAAAGAAAACTTAAAATCACGGGATTTCACTGTAAGAGCCGATAACTGTCTAATGTGTGTAACCATGCCTTGCCCTTTTCTGGCCAAATGCATCAGGAACCTTTACAATGTAATGCCAGATATAACACGAGCTATATCATTCCTCAATTCATTCAGTCTCAGATGTAGATTTGAAATATCTATAACGCATCTGTCCGGGATTCCACCACAACTAGAAAGGCAACAATCTCTGGACACAAAATGATGTGTGATGATTCATTCATGCCTGCTCATTCAGGGATTTGTTTTCTTTCACTTTTCAGCGGTCATTTGATTTTACAAAGAGAAGAAAACAAAATCCCTTATACTCAATCACTCCTCTCTCCTCTCATTCAGAGGTTCTCATAGACATACAAGGACTCACACACAGCCTGCCTATCTAGCGCTTGGGATATTTGACACCTTCTCCCCTACAGCCGTGTCCACTGACTCTCTGAGAACACCAAAGCCAACTTCTCAAACAACAAGAGTCATTGAAAACCAGAGCAACAAAACCCACAGCCCTATACAAAATACAGCCTCATATGATTTACTGCCAACCCAAAATCACACTGCACGGAGTCTATCCCAGGCTCCGTGCTGCACAGTGCACCAGTACACAACCAGTTACTATATTAGTATATTACCAGAACAGATTGACAGATAATACAGATGACAATTATTATCTTATTACTCTGCTAGCTGAAGAGCCCGGCGCTGCCCGGGCATAGTAACTAACTGTGGTTACTTATAGCAAATTATAATTATCCTCCATCCAATAGGCCCGTGCCCATATACCCATCACACATCCTCCATCCCATAATCCCGTGCCCATATACCCATCACACATCCTCCATCCCATAATCCCGTGCCCATATACCCATCACACATATCCTCCATCCCATAATCCCGTGCCCATATACCCATCATACATATCCTCCATCCCATAGTCCAGTGCCCATATACCCATCATACATATCCTCCATCCCATAATCCCGTGTCCATATACCCATCATACATATCCTCCATCCCATAGTCCCGTGTCCATATACCCATCATACATATTCTCCATCCCATAGTCCCGTGCCCATATACCCATCATACATATCCTCCATCCCATAGTCCCGTGCCCATAAACCCATCACACATATCCTCCATCCCATAATCCCGTGTCCATATACCCATCATACATATCCTCCATCCCATAGTCCCGTGTCCATATACCCATCATACATATCCTCCATCCCATAGTCCCATGCCCATATACCCATCACACATATCCTCCATCTCATAGTCCAGTGCCCATATACCCATCACACATATCCTCCATCTCATAGTCCCATGCCCATATACCCATCACACATATCCTCCATCTCATAGTCCAGTGCCCATATACCCATCACACATATCCTCCATCTCATAGTCCCATGCCCATATACCCATCACACATATCCTCCATCCCATAATCCCGTGCCCATATACCCATCATACATATCCTCCATCCCATAGTCCCGTGTCCATATACCCATCATACATATCCTCCATCCCATAGTCCCATGCCCATATACCCATCACACATATCCTCCATCTCATAGTCCAGTGCCCATATACCCATCACACATCCTCCATCCCATAATCCCGTGCCCATATACCCATCACACATCCTCCATCCCATAATCCCGTGCCCATATACCCATCACACATCCTCCATCCCATAATCCCGTACCCATATACCCATCATACATCCTCCATCCAATAGTCCCGTGCCCATATACCCATCACACATATTCTCCATCCCATAGTCCTGTGCCCATACACCCATCATACATATCCTCCATCCCATAGTCCCGTGTCCATATACCCATCATACATATCCGCCATCCCATAGTCCAGTGCCCATATACCCATCACACATCCTCCATCCAATAGGCCCGTGTCCATATACCCATCATACATATCCTCCATCCCATAGTCCCGTGTCCATATACCCATCACACATCCTCCATGCCATAGTCCCGTGCCCATATACCCATCATACATATCCTCCATCCCATAGTCCTGTGCCCATATACCCATCACACATATCCTCTATCCCATAGTCCCGTGCCCATATACCCATCACACATCCTCCATCCCATAGTCCCGTGCCCATATACCCATCATACATCCTCCATCCCATAGTCCAGTGCCCATATACCCATCATACATATCCTCCATCCCATAGTCCCGTGCCCATATACCCATCATACATATCCTCCATCCCATAGTCCCATGCCCATATACCCATCATACATATCCTCCATCCCATAGTCCCGTGCCCATATACCCATCATACATATCCTCCATCCCATAGTCCCATGCCCATATACCCATCATACATATCCTCCATCCCATAGTCCCATGCCCATATACCCATCATACATATCCTCCATCCCATAGTCCCATGCCCATATACCCATCATACATATCCTCCGTCCCATAGTCCCGTGCCCATATACCCATCATACATATCCACCATCCCATAGTCCCGTGCCCATATACCCATCATACATATCCTCCATCCCATAGTCCAGTGCCCATATACCCATCATACATATCCTCCATCCCATAGTCCCGTGCCCATATACCCATCATACATATCCTCCATCCCATAGTCCCATGCCCATATACCCATCATACATATCCTCCATCCCATAGTCCCGTGCCCATATACCCATCATACATATCCTCCATCCCATAGTCCCATGCCCATATACCCATCATACATATCCTCCATCCCATGCCCATATACCCATCATACATATCCTCCATCCCATAGTCCCATGCCCATATACCCATCATACATATCCTCCGTCCCATAGTCCCGTGCCCATATACCCATCATACATATCCACCATCCCATAGTCCCGTGCCCATATAACCATCATACATATCCTCCATCCCATAGTCCAGTGCCCATATACCCATCATACATATCCGCCATCCCATAGTCCAGTGCCCATATACCCATCATACATATCCTCCATCCCATAGTCCCGTGCCCATATACCCATCATACATATCCACCATCCCATAGTCCCGTGCCCATATACCCATCATACATATCCACCATCCCATAGTCCCGTGCCCATATACCCATCATACATATCCACCATCCCATAGTCCCGTGCCCATATACCCGTCATACATATCCACCATCCCATAGTCCCGTGCCCATATACCCATCATACATATCCACCATCCCATAGTCCAGTGCCCATATACCCATCATACATATCCGCCATCCCATAGTCCCCGTGCCCATATACCCATCATACATATCCTCCATCCTATAGTCCCGTGCCCATATACCCATCATACATATCCACCATCCCATAGTCCAGTGCCCATATACCCATCATACATATCCTCCATCCCATAGTCCCGTGCCCATATACCCATCATACATATCCACCATCCCATAGTCCCGTGCCCATATACCCATCATACATATCCTCCATCCCATAGTCCCGTGCCCATATACCCATCATACATATCCGCCATCCCATAGTCCCGTGCCCATATACCCATCATACATATCCACCATCCCATAGTCCCGTGCCCATATACCCATCATACATATCCACCATCCCATAGTCCCGTGCCCATATACCCATCATACATATCCTCCATCCCATAGTCCCGTGCCCATATACCCATCATACATATCCTCCATCCCATAGTCCCATGCCCATATACCCATCATACATATCCTCCATCCCATAGTCCCGTGCCCATATACCCATCATACATATCCTCCATCCCATAGTCCCGTGCCCATATACCCATCATACACATCCACCATCCCATAGTCCCGTGCCCATATACCCATCATACATATCCACCATCCCATAGTCCCGTGCCCATATACCCATCATACATATCCACCATCCCATAGTACCGTGCCCATATACCCATCATACATATCCTCCATCCCATAGTCCCATGCCCATATACCCATCATACATATCCATCATCCCATAGTCCCGTGCCCATATACCCATCATACATATCCTCCATCCCATAGTCCCGTGCCCATATACCCATCATACATATCCACCATCCCATAGTCCCGTGCCCATATACCCATCATACATATCCTCCATCCCATAGTCCCGTGCCCATATACCCATCATACATATCCTCCATCCCATAGTCCCGTGCCCATATACCCATCATACATATCCTCCATCCCATAGTCCCGTGCCCATATACCCATCATACATATCCTCCATCCTATAGTCCCGTGCCCATATACCCATCATACATATCCTCCATCCCATAGTCCCGTGCCCATATACCCATCATACATATCCACCATCCCATAGTCCCGTGCCCATATACCCATCATACATATCCTCCATCCCATAGTCCCGTGCCCATATACCCATCATACATATCCTCCATCCCATAGTCCCGTGCCCATATACCCATCATACATATCCTCCATCCCATAGTCCCGTGCCCATATACCCATCATACATATCCTCCATCCCATAGTCCCGTGCCCATATACCCATCATACATATCCTCCATCCCATAGTCCCGTGCCCATATACCCATCACACATCCTCCATCCCATAGTCCCGTGCCCATATACCCATCATACATATCCTCCATCCCATAGTCCCGTGCCCATATACCCATCATACATATCCTCCATCCCATAGTCCCGTGCCCATATACCCATCATACATATCCTCCATCCCATAGTCCCGTGCCCATATACCCATCATACATATCCTCCATCCCATAGTCCCGTGCCCATATACCCATCATACATATCCTCCATCCCATAGTCCCGTGCCCATATACCCATCATACATATCCTCCATCCCATAGTCCCGTGCCCATATACCCATCACACATCCTCCATCCCATAGTCCCGTGCCCATATACCCATCATACATATCCACCATCCCATAGTCCCGTGCCCATATACCCATCATACACATCCTCCATCCCATAGTCCCGTGCCCATATACCCATCATACATATCCTCCATCCCATAGTCCCGTGCCCATATACCCATCACACATATCCTCCATCCCATAGTCCCGTGCCCATATACCCATCATACATATCCTCCATCCCATAGTCCCGTGCCCATATACCCATCACACATATCCTCAATCCGATAGTCCAGTGCCCATATACCCATCACACATATCCTCCATCCCATAGTCCCGTGCCCATATACCCATCACACATCCTCCATCCCATAATCCCGTGCCCATATACCCATCACACATCCTCCATCCCATAGTCCCGTGCCCATATACCCATCATACATATCCTCCATCCCATAATCCAGTGCCCATATACCCATCACACATCCTCCATCCCATAATCCCGTGCCCATATACCCATCACACATCCTCCATCCCATAATCCCGTGCCCATATACCCATCATACATATCCTCCATCCCATAGTCCCGTGCCCATATACCCATCATACATATTCTCCATCCAATAGGCCCGTGTCCATATACCCATCACACATATCCTCCATCCCATAATCCCGTGCCCATATACCCATCACACATCCTCCATGCCATAGTCCCGTGCCCATATACCCATCATACATATCCTCCATCCCATAGTCCCGTGCCCATATACCCATCACACATATCCTCCATCCCATAGTCCTGTGCCCATATACCCATCACACATATCCTCTATCCCATAGTTCCGTGCCCATATACCCATCACACATCCTCCATCCCATAGTCCCGTGCCCATATACCCATCATACATATCCTCCATCCCATAGTCCCATGCCCATATACCCATCACACATATCCTCCATCCCATAGTCCAGTGCCCATATACCCATCACACATCCTCCATCCCATAATCCCGTGCCCATATACCCATCACACATCCTCCATCCCATAATCCCGTGCCCATATACCCATCATACATCCTCCATCCAATAGTCCCGTGCCCATATACCCATCACACATATTCTCCATCCCATAGTCCTGTGCCCATACACCCATCATACATATCCGCCATCCCATAGTCCAGTGCCCATATACCCATCACACATCCTCCATCCAATAGGCCCGTGTCCATATACCCATCATACATATCCTCCATCCCATAGTCCCGTGTCCATATACCCATCACACATCCTCCATCCCATAATCCCGTGCCCATATACCCATCACACATATCCTCCATCCCATAATCCCGTGCCCATATACCCATCATACATATCCTCCATCCCATAGTCCCGTGCCCATATACCCATCATACATATTCTCCATCCAATAGGCCCGTGTCCATATACCCATCACACATATCCTCCATCCCATAGTCCCGTGTCCATATACCCATCACACATCCTCCATCCCATAATCCCGTGCCCATATACCCATCACACATATCCTCCATCCCATAATCCCGTGCCCATATACCCATCATACATATCCTCCATCCCATAATCCCGTGCCCATATACCCATCACACATCCTCCATGCCATAGTCCCGTGCCCATATACCCATCATACATATCCTCCATCCCATAGTCCCGTGCCCATTTACCCATCACACATATCCTCCATCCCATAGTCCTGTGCCCATATACCCATCACACATATCCTCTATCCCATAGTCCCGTGCCCATATACCCATCACACATCCTCCATCCCATAGTCCCGTGCCCATATACCCATCATACATATCCTCCATCCCATAGTCCCGTGCCCATATACCCATCACACATATCCTCCATCCCATAGTCCCATGCCCATATACCCATCACACATCCTCCATCCCATAGTCCCGTGCCCATATACCCATCATACATATTCTCCATCCCATAATCCCGTGCCCATATACCCATCACACATATCCTCCATCCCATAGTCCCGTGCCCATATACCCATCACACATATCCTCCATCCCATAGTCCCGTGCCCATATACCCATCATACATATCCTCCATCCCATAGTCCAGTGCCCATATACCCATCACACATCCTCCATCCCATAGTCCCGTGCCCATATACCCATCATACATATCCTCCATCCCATAGTCCAGTGCCCATATACCCATCACACATATCCTCCATCCCATAGTCCAGTGCCCATATACCCATCACACATATCCTCCATCCCATAGTCCAGTGCCCATATACCCATCACACATCCTCCATCCCATAGTCCTGTATCCATATACCCATCATACATATCCGCCATCCCATAGTCCCGTGCCCATACACCCATCACACATATCCTCCATCCCATAGTCCAGTGCCCATATACCCTTCACACATCCTCCATCCCATAGTCCAGTGCCCATATACCCATCATACATATCCTCCATCCCATAGTCCCGTGCCCATATACCCATCATACATATCCTCCATCCCATAGTCCCGTGCCCATATACCCATCATACATATCCTCCATCCCATAGTCCAGTGCCCATATACCCATCACACATCCTCCATCCCATAGTCCCGTGCTCATATACCCATCACACATCCTCCATCCCATAGTCCAGTATCCATATACCCATCATACATATCCGCCATCCCATAGTCCAGTGCCCATATACCCATCACACATCCTCCATCCCATAGTCCAGTGCCCATATACCCATCATACATATCCTCCATCCCATAGTCCCGTGCCCATATACCCATCATACATATCCGCCATCCCATAGTCCAGTGCTCATATACCCATCACACATCCTCCATCCCTTAGTCCCGTGCCCATATACCCATCATACATATCCTCCATCCCATAGTCCCGTGCCCATATACCCATCATACATATCCTCCATCTCATAGTCCAGTGCCCATATACCCATCACACATATCCTCCATCCCATAGTCCAGTGCCCATATACCCATCACACATCCTCCATCCCATAGTCCAGTGCCCATATACCCATCATACATATCCTCCATTCAATAGTCCCGTGCCCATATACCCATCATACATATCCTCCATCCCATAGTCCAGTGCCCATATACCCATCACACATATCCTCCATCCCATAGTCCAGTGCCCATATACCCATCACACATCCTCCATCCCATAGTCCAGTGCCCATATACCCATCATACATATCCTCCATCCCATAGTCCAGTGCCCATATACCCATCACACATCCTCCATCCCATAGTCCTGTGCCCATACACCCATCATACATATCCACCATCCCATAGGCCCGTGCCCATATACCCTTCATACATCCTCCATCCCATAGTCCAGTGCCCATAAACCCATCATACATATCCTCCATCCCATAGTCCCGTGCCCATATACCCATCACACATATCCTCCATCCCATAGTCCCGTGCCCATATACCCATCATACATATCCTTCATCCCATAGTCCCGTGCCCATATACCCATCATACATATCCTCCATCCCATAGTCCCGTGCCCATATACCCATCATACATATCCTCCATCCCATAGTCCCGTGCCCATATGCCCATCATACATATCCTTCATCCCATAGTCCCGTGCCCATATACCCATCATACATATCCTCCATCCCATAGTCCCGTGCCCATAAACCCATCATACATATCCTCCATCCCATAGTCCCGTGCCCATATACCCATCATACATATCCTCCATCCCATAATCCCGTGCCCATATGCCCATCACACATATCCTCCATCCCATAGTCCCGTGCCCATATACCCATCACACATATCCTCCATCCCATAGTCCCGTGCCCATATACCCATCACACATCCTCCATCCCATAGTCCTGTATCCATATACCCATCATACATATCCTCCATCCCATAGTCCCGTGCCCATATACCCATCACACATATCCTCCATCCCATAGTCCCGTGCCCATATACCCATCACACATCCTCCATCCCATAGTCCTGTATCCATATACCCATCATACATATCCGCCATCCCATAGTCCCGTGCCCATATACCCATCACACATATCCTCCATCCCATAGTCCAGTGCCCATATACCCTTCACACATCCTCCATCCCATAGTCCAGTGCCCATATACCCATCATGCATATCCTCCATCCCATAGTCCCGTGCCCATATACCCATCATACATATCCTCCATCCCATAGTCCCGTGCCCATATACCCATCATACATATCCTCCATCCCATAGTCCAGTGCCCATATACCCATCACACATCCTCCATCCCATAGTCCCGTGCTCATATACCCATCACACATCCTCCATCCCATAGTCCAGTATCCATATACCCATCATACATATCCGCCATCCCATAGTCCAGTGCCCATATACCCATCACACATCCTCCATCCCATAGTCCAGTGCCCATATACCCATCATACATATCCTCCATCCCATAGTCCCGTGCCCATATACCCATCATACATATCCGCCATCCCATAGTCCAGTGCCCATATACCCATCACACATCCTCCATCCCATAGTCCCGTGCCCATATACCCATCATACATATCCTCCATCCCATAGTCCCGTGCCCATATACCCATCATACATATCCTCCATCCCATAGTCCCGTGCCCATATACCCATCATACATATCCTCCATCCCATAGTCCAGTGCCCATATACCCATCACACATCCTCCATCCCATAGTCCAGTGCCCATATACCCATCATACATATCCTCCATTCAATAGTCCCGTGCCCATATACCCATCATACATATCCTCCATCCCATAGTCCAGTGCCCATATACCCATCACACATATCCTCCATCCCATAGTCCAGTGCCCATATACCCATCATACATATCCTCCATCCCATAGTCCAGTGCCCATATACCCATCACACATCCTCCATCCCATAGTCCTGTGCCCATACACCCATCATACATATCCACCATCCCATAGGCCCGTGCCCATATACCCATCATACATCCTCCATCCCATAGTCCAGTGCCCATAAACCCATCATACATATCCTCCATCCCATAGTCCCGTGCCCATATACCCATCACACATATCCTCCATCCCATAGTCCCGTGCCCATATACCCATCATACATATCCTTCATCCCATAGTCCCGTGCCCATATACCCATCATACATATCCTCCATCCCATAGTCCCGTGCCCATATACCCATCATACATATCCTCCATCCCATAGTCCCGTGCCCATAAACCCATCATACATATCCTCCATCCCATAGTCCCGTGCCCATATACCCATCATACATATCCTCCATCCCATAGTCCCGTGCCCATATACCCATCACATATCCTCCATCCCATAGTCCAGTGCCCATAAACCCATCATACATATCCTCCATCCCATAGTCCCGTGCCCATATACCCATCACACATATCCTCCATCCCATAGTCCCGTGCCCATATACCCATCATACATATCCTCCATCCCATAGTCCCGTGCCCATATACCCATCACATATCTTCCATCCCATAGTCCCATGCCCATATACCCATCATACATATCCTCCATCCCATAGTCCCGTGCCCATATACCCATCACATATCCTCCATCCCATAGTCCCGTGCCCATATACCATCATAAATATCCTCCATCTCATAGTCCCGTGCCCATATACCCATCATACATATCCACCATCCCATAGTCCCGTGCCCATATACCCATCATACATATCCGCCATCCCATAGTCCCGTGCCCATATACCCATCATACATATCCACCATCCCATAGTCCCGTGCCCATATACCCATCATACATATCCTCCATCCCATAGTCCCGTGCCCATATACCCATCACATATCCTCCATCCCATAGTCCCATGCCCATATACCCATCATACATATCCTCCATCCCATAGTCCCGTGCCCATATACCCATCATACATATCCACCATCCCATAGTCCCGTGCCCATATACCCATCATACATATCCTCCATCCCATAGTCCCGTGCCCATATACCCATCATACATATCCTCCATCCCTTAGTCCCGTGCCCATATACCCATCATACATATCCTCCATCCCATAGTCCCGTGCCCATATACCCATCATACATATCCTCCATCCCATAGTCCCGTGCCCATATACCCATCATACATATCCTCCATCCCATAGTCCCGTGCCCATATACCCATCACACATCCTCCATCCCATAGTCCCGTGCCCATATACCCATCATACATATCCTCCATCCCATAGTCCCGTGCCCATATACCCATCATACATATCCTCCATCCCATAGTCCCGTGCCCATATACCCATCATACATATCCTCCATCCCATAGTCCCGTGCCCATATACCCATCATACATATCCTCCATCCCATAGTCCCGTGCCCATATACCCATCATACATATCCTCCATCCCATAGTCCCGTGCCCATATACCCATCATACATATCCTCCATCCCATAGTCCCGTGCCCATATACCCATCACACATCCTCCATCCCATAGTCCCGTGCCCATATACCCATCATACATATCCACCATCCCATAGTCCCGTGCCCATATACCCATCATACACATCCTCCATCCCATAGTCCCGTGCCCATATACCCATCATACATATCCTCCATCCCATAGTCCCGTGCCCATATACCCATCACACATATCCTCCATCCCATAGTCCCGTGCCCATATACCCATCATACATATCCTCCATCCCATAGTCCCGTGCCCATATACCCATCACACATATCCTCAATCCGATAGTCCAGTGCCCATATACCCATCACACATATCCTCCATCCCATAGTCCCGTGCCCATATACCCATCACACATCCTCCATCCCATAATCCCGTGCCCATATACCCATCACACATCCTCCATCCCATAGTCCCGTGCCCATATACCCATCATACATATCCTCCATCCCATAATCCAGTGCCCATATACCCATCACACATCCTCCATCCCATAATCCCGTGCCCATATACCCATCACACATCCTCCATCCCATAATCCCGTGCCCATATACCCATCATACATATCCTCCATCCCATAGTCCCGTGCCCATATACCCATCATACATATTCTCCATCCAATAGGCCCGTGTCCATATACCCATCACACATATCCTCCATCCCATAATCCCGTGCCCATATACCCATCACACATCCTCCATGCCATAGTCCCGTGCCCATATACCCATCATACATATCCTCCATCCCATAGTCCCGTGCCCATATACCCATCACACATATCCTCCATCCCATAGTCCTGTGCCCATATACCCATCACACATATCCTCTATCCCATAGTTCCGTGCCCATATACCCATCACACATCCTCCATCCCATAGTCCCGTGCCCATATACCCATCATACATATCCTCCATCCCATAGTCCCATGCCCATATACCCATCACACATATCCTCCATCCCATAGTCCAGTGCCCATATACCCATCACACATCCTCCATCCCATAATCCCGTGCCCATATACCCATCACACATCCTCCATCCCATAATCCCGTGCCCATATACCCATCATACATCCTCCATCCAATAGTCCCGTGCCCATATACCCATCACACATATTCTCCATCCCATAGTCCTGTGCCCATACACCCATCATACATATCCGCCATCCCATAGTCCAGTGCCCATATACCCATCACACATCCTCCATCCAATAGGCCCGTGTCCATATACCCATCATACATATCCTCCATCCCATAGTCCCGTGTCCATATACCCATCACACATCCTCCATCCCATAATCCCGTGCCCATATACCCATCACACATATCCTCCATCCCATAATCCCGTGCCCATATACCCATCATACATATCCTCCATCCCATAGTCCCGTGCCCATATACCCATCATACATATTCTCCATCCAATAGGCCCGTGTCCATATACCCATCACACATATCCTCCATCCCATAGTCCCGTGTCCATATACCCATCACACATCCTCCATCCCATAATCCCGTGCCCATATACCCATCACACATATCCTCCATCCCATAATCCCGTGCCCATATACCCATCATACATATCCTCCATCCCATAATCCCGTGCCCATATACCCATCACACATCCTCCATGCCATAGTCCCGTGCCCATATACCCATCATACATATCCTCCATCCCATAGTCCCGTGCCCATTTACCCATCACACATATCCTCCATCCCATAGTCCTGTGCCCATATACCCATCACACATATCCTCTATCCCATAGTCCCGTGCCCATATACCCATCACACATCCTCCATCCCATAGTCCCGTGCCCATATACCCATCATACATATCCTCCATCCCATAGTCCCGTGCCCATATACCCATCACACATATCCTCCATCCCATAGTCCCATGCCCATATACCCATCACACATCCTCCATCCCATAGTCCCGTGCCCATATACCCATCATACATATCCTCCATCCCATAATCCCGTGCCCATATACCCATCACACATATCCTCCATCCCATAGTCCCGTGCCCATATACCCATCACACATATCCTCCATCCCATAGTCCCGTGCCCATATACCCATCATACATATCCTCCATCCCATAGTCCAGTGCCCATATACCCATCACACATCCTCCATCCCATAGTCCCGTGCCCATATACCCATCATACATATCCTCCATCCCATAGTCCAGTGCCCATATACCCATCACACATATCCTCCATCCCATAGTCCAGTGCCCATATACCCATCACACATATCCTCCATCCCATAGTCCAGTGCCCATATACCCATCACACATCCTCCATCCCATAGTCCTGTATCCATATACGCATCATACATATCCGCCATCCCATAGTCCCGTGCCCATACACCCATCACACATATCCTCCATCCCATAGTCCAGTGCCCATATACCCTTCACACATCCTCCATCCCATAGTCCAGTGCCCATATACCCATCATACATATCCTCCATCCCATAGTCCCGTGCCCATATACCCATCATACATATCCTCCATCCCATAGTCCCGTGCCCATATACCCATCATACATATCCTCCATCCCATAGTCCAGTGCCCATATACCCATCACACATCCTCCATCCCATAGTCCCGTGCTCATATACCCATCACACATCCTCCATCCCATAGTCCAGTATCCATATACCCATCATACATATCCGCCATCCCATAGTCCAGTGCCCATATACCCATCACACATCCTCCATCCCATAGTCCAGTGCCCATATACCCATCATACATATCCTCCATCCCATAGTCCCGTGCCCATATACCCATCATACATATCCGCCATCCCATAGTCCAGTGCTCATATACCCATCACACATCCTCCATCCCTTAGTCCCGTGCCCATATACCCATCATACATATCCTCCATCCCATAGTCCCGTGCCCATATACCCATCATACATATCCTCCATCTCATAGTCCAGTGCCCATATACCCATCACACATATCCTCCATCCCATAGTCCAGTGCCCATATACCCATCACACATCCTCCATCCCATAGTCCAGTGCCCATATACCCATCATACATATCCTCCATTCAATAGTCCCGTGCCCATATACCCATCATACATATCCTCCATCCCATAGTCCAGTGCCCATATACCCATCATACATATCCTCCATCCCATAGTCCAGTGCTCATATACCCATCACACATCCTCCATCCCTTAGTCCCGTGCCCATATACCCATCATACATATCCTCCATCCCATAGTCCCGTGCCCATATACCCATCATACATATCCTCCATCTCATAGTCCAGTGCCCATATACCCATCACACATATCCTCCATCCCATAGTCCAGTGCCCATATACCCATCACACATCCTCCATCCCATAGTCCCGTGCCCATATACCCATCATACATATCCTCCATTCAATAGTCCCGTGCCCATATACCCATCATACATATCCTCCATCCCATAGTCCAGTGCCCATATACCCATCACACATATCCTCCATCCCATAGTCCAGTGCCCATATACCCATCACACATCCTCCATCCCATAGTCCAGTGCCCATATACCCATCATACATATCCTCCATCCCATAGTCCAGTGCCCATATACCCATCACACATCCTCCATCCCATAGTCCTGTGCCCATACACCCATCATACATATCCACCATCCCATAGGCCCGTGCCCATATACCCTTCATACATCCTCCATCCCATAGTCCAGTGCCCATAAACCCATCATACATATCCTCCATCCCATAGTCCCGTGCCCATATACCCATCACACATATCCTCCATCCCATAGTCCCGTGCCCATATACCCATCATACATATCCTTCATCCCATAGTCCCGTGCCCATATACCCATCATACATATCCTCCATCCCATAGTCCCGTGCCCATATACCCATCATACATATCCTCCATCCCATAGTCCCGTGCCCATATGCCCATCATACATATCCTTCATCCCATAGTCCCGTGCCCATATACCCATCATACATATCCTCCATCCCATAGTCCCGTGCCCATAAACCCATCATACATATCCTCCATCCCATAGTCCCGTGCCCATATACCCATCATACATATCCTCCATCCCATAATCCCGTGCCCATATGCCCATCACACATATCCTCCATCCCATAGTCCCGTGCCCATATACCCATCACACATATCCTCCATCCCATAGTCCCGTGCCCATATACCCATCACACATCCTCCATCCCATAGTCCTGTATCCATATACCCATCATACATATCCGCCATCCCATAGTCCCGTGCCCATATACCCATCACACATATCCTCCATCCCATAGTCCAGTGCCCATATACCCTTCACACATCCTCCATCCCATAGTCCAGTGCCCATATACCCATCATGCATATCCTCCATCCCATAGTCCCGTGCCCATATACCCATCATACATATCCTCCATCCCATAGTCCCGTGCCCATATACCCATCATACATATCCTCCATCCCATAGTCCAGTGCCCATATACCCATCACACATCCTCCATCCCATAGTCCCGTGCTCATATACCCATCACACATCCTCCATCCCATAGTCCAGTATCCATATACCCATCATACATATCCGCCATCCCATAGTCCAGTGCCCATATACCCATCACACATCCTCCATCCCATAGTCCAGTGCCCATATACCCATCATACATATCCTCCATCCCATAGTCCCGTGCCCATATACCCATCATACATATCCGCCATCCCATAGTCCAGTGCCCATATACCCATCACACATCCTCCATCCCATAGTCCCGTGCCCATATACCCATCATACATATCCTCCATCCCATAGTCCCGTGCCCATATACCCATCATACATATCCTCCATCCCATAGTCCCGTGCCCATATACCCATCATACATATCCTCCATCCCATAGTCCAGTGCCCATATACCCATCACACATCCTCCATCCCATAGTCCAGTGCCCATATACCCATCATACATATCCTCCATTCAATAGTCCCGTGCCCATATACCCATCATACATATCCTCCATCCCATAGTCCAGTGCCCATATACCCATCACACATATCCTCCATCCCATAGTCCAGTGCCCATATACCCATCATACATATCCTCCATCCCATAGTCCAGTGCCCATATACCCATCACACATCCTCCATCCCATAGTCCTGTGCCCATACACCCATCATACATATCCACCATCCCATAGGCCCGTGCCCATATACCCATCATACATCCTCCATCCCATAGTCCAGTGCCCATAAACCCATCATACATATCCTCCATCCCATAGTCCCGTGCCCATATACCCATCACACATATCCTCCATCCCATAGTCCCGTGCCCATATACCCATCATACATATCCTTCATCCCATAGTCCCGTGCCCATATACCCATCATACATATCCTCCATCCCATAGTCCCGTGCCCATATACCCATCATACATATCCTCCATCCCATAGTCCCGTGCCCATAAACCCATCATACATATCCTCCATCCCATAGTCCCGTGTCCATATACCCATCATACATATCCTCCATCCCATAGTCCCGTGCCCATATACCCATCACATATCCTCCATCCCATAGTCCAGTGCCCATAAACCCATCATACATATCCTCCATCCCATAGTCCCGTGCCCATATACCCATCACA
Organism: Dendrobates tinctorius; assembly: GCF_039654945.1. Classification (NCBI taxonomy): domain Eukaryota; kingdom Metazoa; phylum Chordata; class Amphibia; order Anura; family Dendrobatidae; genus Dendrobates; species Dendrobates tinctorius. The sequence continues at coordinate 826,086 of NW_027361902.1, forward strand.
CATATCCTCCATCCCATAGTCCCGTGCCCATATACCCATCATACATATCCTCCATCCCATAGTCCCGTGCCCATATACCCATCACATATCTTCCATCCCATAGTCCCATGCCCATATACCCATCATACATATCCTCCATCCCATAGTCCCGTGCCCATATACCCATCACATATCCTCCATCCCATAGTCCCGTGCCCATATACCATCATAAATATCCTCCATCTCATAGTCCCGTGCCCATATACCCATCATACATATCCACCATCCCATAGTCCCGTGCCCATATACCCATCATACATATCCGCCATCCCATAGTCCCGTGCCCATATACCCATCATACATATCCACCATCCCATAGTCCCGTGCCCATATACCCATCATACATATCCTCCATCCCATAGTCCCGTGCCCATATACCCATCACATATCCTCCATCCCATAGTCCCATGCCCATATACCCATCATACATATCCTCCATCCCATAGTCCCGTGCCCATATACCCATCATACATATCCTCCATCCCATAGTCCCGTGCCCATATACCCATCATACATATCCTCCATCTCATAGTCCCGTGCCCATATACCCATCATACATATCCTCCATCCCATAGTCCCGTGCCCATAAACCCATCATACATATCCTCCATCCCATAGTCCCGTGCCCATATACCCATCATACATATCCTCCATCCCATAGTCCCGTGCCCATATACCCATCACATATCCTCCATCCCATAGTCCAGTGCCCATAAACCCATCATACATATCCTCCATCCCATAGTCCCGTGCCCATATACCCATCACACATATCCTCCATCCCATAGTCCCGTGCCCATATACCCATCATACATATCCTCCATCCCATAGTCCCGTGCCCATATACCCATCACATATCTTCCATCCCATAGTCCCGTGCCCATATACCCATCATACATATCCTCCATCCCATAGTCCCGTGCCCATATACCCATCATACATATCCTCCATCCCATAGTCCCGTGCCCATATACCCATCATACATATCCTCCATCCCATAGTCCCGTGCCCATATACCCATCATACATATCCTCCATCCCATAGTCCCGTGCCCATATACCCATCATACATATCCTCCATCCCATAGTCCCGTGCCCATATACCCATCACACATCCTCCATCCCATAGTCCCGTGCCCATATACCCATCATACATATCCTCCATCCCATAGTCCTGTGCCCATATACCCATCATACATATCCGCCATCCCATAGTCCCGTGCCCATATACCCATCATACATATCCACCATCCCATAGTCCCGTGCCCATATACCCATCATACACATCCTCCATCCCATAGTCCCGTGCCCATATACCCATCATACATATCCTCCATCCCATAGTCCCGTGCCCATATACCCATCATACATATCCTCCATCCCATAGTCCCGTGCCCATATACCCATCATACATATCCGCCATCCCATAGTCCCGTGCCCATATACCCATCATACATATTCTCCATCCCATAGTCCCGTGCCCATATACCCATCATACATATCCACCATCCCATAGTCCCGTGCCCATATACCCATCATACACATCCTCCATCCCATAGTCCCGTGCCCATATACCCATCATACATATCCGCCATCCCATAGTCCCGTGCCCATATACCCATCACACATCCTCCATCCCATAGTCCCGTGCCCATATACCCATCATACATATCCACCATCCCATAGTCCCGTGCCCATATACCCATCACATATCCTCCATCCCATAGTCCAGTGCCCATAAACCCATCATACATATCCTCCATCCCATAGTCCCGTGCCCATATACCCATCACACATATCCTCCATCCCACATATCCTCCATCCCATAGTCCCGTGCCCATATACCCATCATACATATCCTCCATCCCATAGTCCCGTGCCCATATACCCATCACATATCTTCCATCCCATAGTCCCGTGCCCATATACCCATCATACATATCCTCCATCCCATAGTCCCGTGCCCATATACCCATCACACATCCTCCATCCCATAGTCCCGTGCCCATATACCCATCATACATATCCACCATCCCATAGTCCCGTGCCCATATACCCATCATACATATCCAAAATCCCATAGTCCCGTGCCCATATACCCATCACATATCCTCCATCCCATAGTCCAGTGCCCATAAACCCATCATACATATCCTCCATCCCATTGTCCCGTGCCCATATACCCATCATACATATCCTCCATCCCATAGTCCCGTGCCCATATACCCATCACATATCTTCCATCCCATAGTCCCGTTCCCATATACCCATCATACATATCCTCCATCCCATAGTCCCGTGCCCATATACCCATCACATATCCTCCATCCCATAGTCCCGTGCCCATATACCCATCATAAATATCCTCCATCTCATAGTCCCGTGCCCATATACCCATCATACATATCCACCATCCCATAGTCCCGTGCCCATATACCCATCATACATATCCGCCATCCCATAGTCCCGTGCCCATATACCCATCATACATATCCGCCATCCCATAGTCCCGTGCCCATATACCCATCATACATATCCTCCATCCCATAGTCCCGTGCCCATATACCCATCACATATCCTCCATCCCATAGTCCCATGCCCATATACCCATCATACATATCCTCCATCCCATAGTCCCGTGCCCATATACCCATCATACATATCCTCCATCCCATAGTCCCGTGCCCATATACCCATCATACATATCCTCCATCCCATAGTCCCGTGCCCATATACCCATCATACATATCCTCCATCCCATAGTCCCGTGCCCATATACCCATCATACATATCCTCCATCCCATAGTCCCGTGCCCATATACCCATCATACATATCCTCCATCCCATAGTCCCGTGCCCATATACCCATCATACATATCCTCCATCCCATAGTCCCGTGCCCATATACCCATCATACATATCCTCCATCCCATAGTCCCGTGCCCATATACCCATCATACATATCCTCCATCCCATAGTCCCGTGCCCATATACCCATCATACATATCCTCTGTCCCATAGTCCCGTGCCCATATACCCATCATACATATCCTTCGTCCCATAGTCCCGTGCCCATATACCCATCATACATATCCTTCGTCCCATAGTCCCGTGCCCATATACCCATCATACATATCCACCATCTCATAGTCCCGTGCCCATATACCCATCATACATATCCTCCATCCCATAGTCCCGTGCCCATATACCCATCATACATATCCACCATCTCATAGTCCCGTGCCCATATACCCATCATACATATCCACCATCTCATAGTCCCGTGCCCATATACCCATCATACATATCCACCGTCCCATAGTCCCGTGCCCATATACCCATCATACATATCCACCATCTCATAGTCCCGTGCCCATATACCCGTCATACATATCCTCCATCCCATAGTCCTGTGCCCATATACCCATCATACATATCCTCCATCCCATAGTCCCGTGCCCATATACCCATCATACATATCCTCCATCCTATAGTCCCGTGCCCATATACCCATCATACATATCCTCCATCCCATAGTCCCGTGCCCATATACCCATCATACATATCCACCATCCCATAGTCCCGTGCCCATATACCCATCATACATATCCTCCATCCCATAGTCCCGTGCCCATATACCCATCATACATATCCTCCATCCCATAGTCCCGTGCCCATATACCCATCATACATATCCTCCATCCCATAGTCCCGTGCCCATATACCCATCATACATATCCTCCATCCCATAGTCCCGTGCCCATATACCCATCATACATATCCTCCATCCCATAGTCCCGTGCCCATATACCCATCATACATATCCTCCATCCCATAGTCCCGTGCCCATATACCCATCACACATCCTCCATCCCAT